>NC_079169.1:15066987-15089487 GCF_947568905.1 Ostrea edulis
CATGCGGGATTTATAATTACCCTGTTAGGATGGACTATAATTGGAGTTCACACCTTACACAACGTCCATGGAATAGCACTATAGTTACAGAAGAGCTCTGCTTCCAGTGCAGGAAACAAAATAGGCAGTGTTACCAGTATTTTATCGTGTGAAACTTACCGTCTAAAGTACAGATCATAATACACACATTTCCAGTGTTTTTGTCTGATTTCTTTACAAATTGTAATGATAGTCATTTCCTCATGAACGTGCTGCAGTTGTAAACAATGTGAATCTTGATAATACCGTACTTCTATTTTAACAGCTGGGAATTGCGACAGAAATGAAAGTAGAATGTAAATATAATACTAGAGCAAAGCTCGTTGCAAAGCAACGAGAGGTCTTCCGTCGGAGCTGTGTGACATAAAAACCTTGAACTTTGAATAAAGGTGTACTATAAATTTTTATCGTAAGGTGTTTAATAAATTTATACCACTCAAGTACATACGTGTATGATCTCATTCCACGAATCAGTCTTTTGAGGCGCGCGTGTATGTGGGATTAAATTCTTTCAGCATTTAACTTTTCAGTCCCAATTATGAAGAAAAAAATACTCTTTAAATTTATGAAATTTATGACTCAGGACATACAATAAAGGTTTATTGCTGTTACCAATATTTTATCATACATAAAATTATGATAGCATAATATTCAGACTGAAGAGAATAATTCATCGAGTTTGAATTATTTATACATACAAATCAAATAAATTGCTCTCAAATCTTGAATATTTTATTAAACTATAACATCTATCTGCGTAAATACATGTAGGTATATTATGTTCACAGTGCGCACAGAAGTCGCGTATGAATTTCACGCCAGGGGCACGTGCCTTGTGCCGAAGTTACATAATTTGGACCAGGAGTTCTGAATCAATGTTTAATCAAAGTCATTGTTTTTAAACAATAAAACAACAAATCATTTGAAATGAGACTGGTCGGCCATGGGTTTCTGAATATTCTATACGCATGTTTAGATTTGGTTTAATCATGATCATAAACTATTGATTTCAAAACATGTTCAGAAATAATTCGTTATATTTGTAAAATGTATCTATTTAAGAAATAAGATATCATTTTTGAATGTTGTTGGGATATGACATGAAGTTGGTCACGTGATCAAATCCTATAACGCCCGAAGGGCGTTATAGTAGATTTGATCACGTATCAACTTCATGTCATATCCCAATAACATTCAAAAATGATATTTTATTTCTTATATTTATATTTTCTATTTTGATTTGTGTTCTTACCGAGCTTCCATGATTATGTAGCAGATGACCAAAATAACGATCGTAGAACACAAAATATAGTTCGTAAGAGTTTTATCGAATAAAAAATTAGGAACAATATCAAAGAGAATATAAGATATAGATATTTAATTGAAAATGTTTAAAAAAGACGAAACGTGTAAAAATAAAGGTAATTTTGAGGGTAAAGTTAACTGAAATGACAAGAAGAGCGGAGTAAACTACATCCGTGGTGTGATTTGGTCGCGATCAGCGATGGAGAAACTGGCGTCGGTCTAGCTTACTAAGTTGAAAACGACAGAAATTCAAATGATCTGAGAGAATTGATGGTGGGTATGATGGGTCAAGTTAACGTTAAGCTCTTAGTCAGGTTTTTGGAAAGAAACAACGGTATGTTCATCGTTAGGACTCGCGGTTGTAGCCATGCAGGAGACGATTCAAGACAGTAGGACAGATTTAGACCAAGTGCAGGTAGGTTGCGTCTTTTATTTACCTTCAGTGTGTGTAAAATAAAATAAAAATGAACTGACGGACATGTAGGCTTATAACTCTGCCTACATGTTTTCGCTTCCAATATCATAGAACTTTATTTTATAAATTCGCCATGCAGAAGTTGCAGACGGTATTTAAAACTGTATAAAATGAAACAACAGAAGGATATATGTTTAATGTTTCTCTTTTATAAATTGATGAAATTCTTATTTCTTACAAAATAAACTGTATAAATATCCTGATGCGTTTATTTCTGTTATGATGCCATTGCAGTGGCGGATCCAGGGTTTACGAAAGAGTGTGTGTGAAAGTCAAATATTAGCCAAAATGCTTAGCCATTTTGGGTGCCAATCTGGAATTTTACTCACACTATTTCTTAAATTTGTGGCGAGAGGGGGGGGGGGTCTAAATCCCCCACTGCATTGCATAAGCAAGAAGCCAGGTGAAAATACAGGAACTGACTTTTGAAGCGGTGATTGTATTCATACGCAAGAACAAACTGATCACATGACCAATTTCATGTCACACGAAATTGAACATCAATTTCATTAGTACTGTCATATAAGGAAGTGCATTGGCAAATGTAAATATTTTCTTTTTCACAACGAAGAATTTGAGTAAAACGTGTGTGTTCAGTTAAAGTAGTGTGAAATCACAGATCGCTAGTCCAGCAGTGATGAATCTCCGATTGAGAAACGAACTGTATATTAAATTGCAGATTTTAAAATTGATGCCTGACTCAATGCTCTAGAGTTTTGAATTTAAAACAAATCAAGCGTAAGACCAGGGACGTATAAGCAAGTATATACATCCCCGGAAAGACTGAATTATTCGAAAAATCCAATATGATCAAAAACATAACATTCTGTGTTATATTTAGGACGACAATGTTTACTTTGTGTACATGCCCTGGTTCACACGCGATGGTTCCTCGAGGCGGTTACGTAATTGTAAACAAAAACAAACCCCACGGTGTATGTAAGATGCGTGTAGTTAATGACTGAGTTATTCTATGCTTCAAGGTTTGTTTCTTCAATTAAATATATCGTTGTTTTAATAACAAACGTAGAAGAGATAACCTTTTCCTCTTTTTTTTTCTTTGGAACGATTGTTTATATTAAAACTACTAAATAATAAAAAGAAAGAAAGTTGTCGATAGATGATTTTTAAAGGAACCATAGATTACGTTAAAACCTTATTTTAAAAGAATATTAGCATTTCATGAAGTCAGATTTATCAATTAAAGCAAGTTTATTTAAGTTATACGCATATTTCCCCCCTTCACCTACCTAATGATACGGTTACCTGTTTGCGGGTCAAGCTTTTTACTCATATATAACACAATACTCGAGCAAAATATTATGTTTATGAGATCAATAAGATGTTAAAGAACAACTTTTCCAGCAAAAGCCATATCGAAATATTTACCGTTTTTGAGTTATAAAACGAAAATTTTGAAGATCCCCAGATCCCTAATTTAATGGGCCAGCCCCTTTTTAGGGATATCCAAAGAAAGCTCTTAACATTTTGCACAACTTTTGTTCTACACGTCTTAACAAAATATTTTTAATTTAAAAGATACAAAGGAAAATATGTGTAATTTTTTGCTCCTTTAGGCGTCCTAATTTTTTAACCCTGTCAACCACCATTTTGAACGCTGTACTCAAAATATCAAAAACGATGTGCACAACTACAATACTCCTACTTTTCATTTTCAATGCATTTTCTGCTCAAGCTTATACAGTCTCGGAGCCTTCGTCTGGAAACCAAAGCCCCTAAAATTTCATTCAAAGGGAAATAACTCGTGAACAGAAGGGAATTTCTGAAATGTAGTACATGGTTTTACAATTATTCTGTAAAGTTTATAAACCCTGAAAATTTGAGCAAAATCCATGCAGAAATGAGCGAGATATAAAGCTTCAAAGTTAGCGTCTAGGAAAAGGGGGGGGGGGATAATAAGAATAATCTTAACCAGCACAATCAGTAGAAGGTCTCCCGTTGTTACGGAAGACCTTGACTAGTATAAAGAACGTGATTTGCTTAGGAATGCAAGGATTTATTTTTTGTGTGTGGATAATTCTAGAAACCGATCTTAAAGAGGTTTTCCTAAGAAAGATTCCTTTTCACTGTAGAGATTCTCACTTAATAAGCTTCTACTGTCATCACTATATACAGAAACAGAAAGATATTGCACTAAGTGTTAATATAAATGTATTAGCATAGTACAACATGACTCTCATATACCTACAGATGTCCAGTATTAATGCTTACATGTATGTGGGAACCCTTTACCTGATGTCTTGTTCTTGGTGCAATTGACATTTTTATGCAAAATCTACTTGTGGCTGTTATATTAGTAAATATAATAATGCTGATTTGTCTATGGTTTTTAACTTTGTAGACTGTGCTCTGTCTTTTTAGCTTACCTGAGCTGAAAGCTCAAATGAACTTTTCTGATCGCCTGTTGTTCGTCGTCTGTTCGTCTGTCTGTAATTTTTTTAAAATTTTTTTTTTTACCATTTTCGACTTCTTCTCCAAAACCACTGGGCCAATTGCAACCAAACTTGACAAAAAGCATCTTTGGGTGAAGGGCTTTTTAAAGTTTGTTCATATGAAGAGCCATGTTTCCTTCAAAGGGAGATAATCACAAAAATGCAAAAATAGGGTGGGGTCATTTAAAAATCTTCTTCTAAAGAACCACTGAGCCTGAAGAGCTGATATTTACCACAGGCAATTGCATCGCTTGGGGGTCGAATTTACTATATAAAGAGTAAAGGTATAGAACTCTAAATATAGGAAACCGAAGTTAGCCGATGTAAAAACAATAAATTAATTGATATAAAATTCTACTTTGTATTTTAATTTATTCATACATAATCAATCTACATTACTACCCAAGTTCATCCCGAAATTCCGTATACTTACCAAGATATGCAAAAATGAACTCGGAAAAATGCCTATTATTTTTGGTTGACTTTTAGCTGGGCCCTGACACTATACGACTACACAGAGTATTTGAGCATTTCAACAAGCTATTACATAGAATGTGCAGCATAAGATATCATTTCTAAAATGAATTTCTTACCCCAATTCATAAAATGAAGTCCGTAATAGCTCCAAGTGTATAGCTCAAAGTATCTACGCATACCTACATGTATATCGCTATTAATTTTGGCTTTACAAAAAAGATCTACTTCTACCAATTCAAAACCTAAATATTTCCCCTGGGCACGGATAGTGCTCCTTTGTTAGCTGACCTGTTTTTATTTTCCTATGAGGCAGAATTTATTCTAAAACTTCTACGTGAGAAGAAGAAATCTCTTGCTGTGGCTTTCAATTCGACATTTAGATACAATGTATGTCGACAACGTATTATCTATTAACAATAATACTTTTCATCCATATGTCGATTCGATTTATCCCAGTGAACTCGAAATAAAAGACATCACAGAGTCGTCCACTTCTGCTTCATACTTAGATATTTTATTGAAAATAGATATTAACGGCAAAATAACAACTCAACCTTATGACAGACGGGATTGTATCAGCTTCTCCATCGTCAACTTTCCAAATCTATGTAGCAATATTCCATCATCACCTACATATGGTGTTTATATCTCTCAACTGATTCGATACGCATGAACTTGTTCTACATATAGTCAGTTTTTGAATCGAGGCAAGCTACTGACAAACAAGTTGATGGTACAGGGGTATCAACAGTCTCGGTACAACCTATCATTGGGTCAAATGCTGTCTGACGTGTTTCATACCGATTGTTAGACTGTTCGTGGCACACTAGTTTTGACCACGGATAATCCGTTAATTTGATCAAGGTATATGGCTCACGGCGGGTGTGACCGGTCGACAGGGGATGCTTACTCCTACTAGACACCTGATTCCACATCAGGTGTGTCCAGGGGTCCGTATTTGCTTAACTGTCTATTTTGTATTGCTTATGGGATCTATGAGATTGATCACTTTTCATTATCTTCGCCTTTCATCCAGTACTTGCACAAAAATGAACAAACAGATGTCTTCGTACGTTCACCGTTTGCTCTTCGTGTGTTCAAGTGGTAAAGTAGAACGTTTCAGAAACTGTAGGTAACCGTGTTAAAAAATTCAACTATAATCAGTTTCTCAGTTCTCCGGGTTCTGAAAAATGTTACGTCTTCACGTAGAGTAATTCGGATGTATGCTAATAGTAAATCGATATTCCGTGAAAATTATGACGAGGACGCTACCCAGTCCATGCACTTGTTATCCTTCCACAGGATTCTGGATTTATACGATGGTGTATTCGAATTCCGCTGGCGAGAGAAACTGGTACAAACCAGTCTTTGCAGCCTTGACGCCGCCAAGGAATAACCTAAGCCTCCAGATTGTTTTTTGTTTAACGCCCCTCTCGAGAATATTTCACTACTTATTCAATTATTTTCATAAAAATGATTTATTCTATAAGTACCAAGCAGGTTTTTTACCTGGTCATTCCATTGTATACCAAGTAATAGAAACTTACCATAGCATTGTTAAAAGTATTGATGAGGGAAAATTATGTGGCGTGTTTGTGTGACCTATCTAAAGCCTATGACAGAGTCTGGTATAAAGGACTATCTAAAGCCTATGACAGAGTCTGGTATAAAGGACTTCTTTTCAAATTTCAAACATATGGTTTACATGGTAATATACTTGAATGGTTTACAAGTTATTTAAGTACTAGAGAACAAATGGTGATGAATAGAAATCTTTATTCTTCAACAAGAAGCATAAATGCTGGTGTTCCCCAAGGCTCAGTCTTGGGACCTCTGCTTTTTTAAATATATGTTAATTAAATGATGTTTCAGACAGTATGTTGTCAATGTGTAGATTATTTTCAGATGACAATTCTATTCAATGTTCGTCGTATAATGTTGCTGTAATTGAACGACACGTTAATCATGACCTAAAAAAAACTTAGACAAGTGGTCTAAAAAATGGCTTCTTCAATTTAACCCTAACAAAACAAAAGCAATGTTTGTTACCATGAAAAAATCCGTAGACCCCCCAAAATAGTGTTTCAACAATGTCAGCTTGAATATGTTACTGTTCACAGCACCTTGGTCTTACCTTTTCTAATGATTTAAGCTGGTCTGTGCATATTGAAAACATTGTTAATAATGCATATTAAAAACTTGGTTTGTTTAAAAAAGTTAAAACGGTCATGTACCATTGAGAAAATGTACATACAATGCATGTAATTATTCTGAGTAATTCCATATTGTTTTAAATCAATAGACAAGTGATTAATATATCTAACTAGTGATGAATTAAATTGCACATAATACAAATGCATACACAATACAAGATGGGGTATTGCTCGATGTATTTTTAGACACATATATAATGCTCAGAAAAGTATGAGAAACCTTTACGGAAACATTTATACAGGTGATGCTTCCTCCTCCTAGGCACCTGATCCCACCTCTGGTGTGTCCAGGGGTCCGTGTTTGTCCAACTATCTATTTTATATTGCTTTTAGGAGTTATGAGATTGATCACTGTTCGTTATCTTCACCTTGCGTTTATATTACTTATCTATAAATGCTTACAGTGTGTACTCAACCGTATAATGGATACATAAAGTGAAAGAAGTGCTGCAAAGTGAGCGCAGCGTCTCGCGCCAGCCATTAGACTATTTGCTTGTGTAGCAAACACTTCAATTTCGTTTTGTTTCGTTCCGCTAAATACATGCACTAATATCCACACGGATATTGGTATTTAGCGGAACGGAACGGAACCAGATAATACTATACTTCTTAGAGACCTCGCAAATTTCTAGCTTCTTTTTTTGTGGGGTTTTGATTTACCACTATCATTTATGCAGAAAATTGTACATTGACCTTGACTTTTTTCTTCATGTTCTTTTTTTATATATTTATTTTGATTTGTTTTTAATTAACAACTCTTTCTTTCAGATTAATCAACTAATAATTAAACGGAAGAAAAGGAAAACTTAAACAAACACAGGGGGAAACCATGTTGCATTAATTTACAAAATTTATGAAAAGCCCCCCACTCCCAAGAAGAGAGAGAATTCGGTGTCTTAAGATACGATTACAAAGAATGAAAATAATTGAATAACAGACTACTTGCAGGTGTAGAATAACGCTTCAAATTCGATGTTTCGTTCCGTTCCGCTAAATAGAGATTATATGCTAAAATCCATAGCATATGTCATATCAGCCCGAGTGGCTCCATATCAACATATATACTGTTGTCAGTCAAGTTTTTACTATTGTAGTAAATTAAAGTTTTTACCATAGTAAATCGATGTATCAAGGCAGGCAATGTATCAAATATTTCTTGATCTATCTCAAAAGTGCAATAAATTAACCCGCATGTGATAAAAAGAATAGTACATGCTAAAATCCATATCATATGTCGTATCAGCCCGAGTGGTCCCATTTCAGCCCGAGGGCCGATATGTTGATATGGGGCCCGAGAGCTGATATGACATATGATATGGATTTTAGCATGTAATCTCTATTTATCACATGCTGCACTTTTTTATACTTATTAATAGATCTTGTATACATACAGTAGAGGGTCATTTGAATGTCTACTGTAGGCGCACTCTGACTCAGGATTTTACACCGTTTTGGCAATTTTCAGCCATTGTACGGCGGTTATGATTCATTCTAAAATATTTATTACCTTACAAATGGTTGTATGCGATTTGTTTTCTTCTATTTCATAGTCATGGTGTTGACAAAGAGTTAATTGTCATAACAAACTCTGTCACCCTTTATGCACCATTGATTAATCCTTTACACAGAGGAGAAGGAAGCTTCTGATAATGTAGGACAGATCGAGTTTCTGATATCTGTAGGGCAGATCGAGTTTCTGATAACTGTAGGGCAGATCGAGTTTCTGATATCTGTAGGGCAGATCGAGTTTCTGATATCTGTAGGGCAGATCGAGTTTCTGATAACTGTAGAGCAGATCGAGTTTCTGATAACTGTAGGGCAGATTGAGCTTCTGATAATCGTAGGGCCAGATCAAACATTTGGTGACTCTGAAGGGATAGATCTGGGATAGGCGAGGTGGAATTTCTACACGTACAAAGTGGTAGAGATATTTTTATTAGTGGTGGACACAAGATTTAAAACATCTAAAACTAACTCATTGCAAGTGCAGCTTTTCCTAGACATTTATGTAGGGCATGTTGAACATCTTTCACCATGAGGATGAATTGCAGTAGTTTAGTCCGACTCTTACAATTCAAGAATGTTAAGGGGCAACTTGCCAAGTGGAGAAACTCATCAGATACATGTATGTCATGACATTAATTCATAATATTTTGAAACATGATCTTCCCTGTTGATGCTGTTTAAATTGGTGTTAATTTACACATTGCACACGAACAAGGGATTGGGAAGGATGTTGATCACACACTTCATGACTATTCGATCACGTAACCCTACTACCGATTCAGAAAGTCAAAAGTACGCATTTCCTCTAAGTAACTGAATTGAATTTCTCTCTGGTTTGAAAAGAGAAGCAACACAGACGGATGATGATTTGATACAATTATTTCTAGGTTGTGAAGCAAAGAACATGGGATTGGCAATTTGATTTCATCAAGTCCACGCTCACACACAATGCTTTAGCTACCCGAGAGGTACAAGATTTTTATTTTTTATATGAAAAAGAATTTGATACATTGTCAGAGTGGATTAAAAGTATAAGAGAAATATTAAAATCCCGCATTAGACATATTAAAACAAGAATACGTATCATCAATTCTACTGTGTTTAGTAAACCAGAAGTGATAAAAGAATTAGATAGGTTACATGAGGAATATGTTTTGGTTCCAGCTGACAAAGCTTGTAACAACATTATCTTTGTTTCTATAGGGCTCATTATTACGACTGTATTTTAAACGAACTTGGCATTAACTCCAATTTTGGTAATCGTACTTGTACTCCAACTGCCCTTTCAAAAGATGAGACGTCTCCATATGAGTGAAATATTCTCGAGAGGGACGTTAAACAATATACAATCAATCAAAAGATGAAATTCTTCAAAACCATGCTTCAGTTTTAGACACATTTAATATCCCAGACAATGGGTCGGATCAATGTGAGTTACTGTACCTAAACTGGATTCCTAAACTACACAAAAACCCTCACAAACAAAGATACATTGCTGGATCCAGTAAGTGTTCTACCAAGCCCATTTCTTTGCTCCTCACAAAAATATTAACAGCTGTGAAGGAGAAACTTTAAACGTACTGTGCGACTGCATAAATCAAATGTGGATTCTAAAAAATTCTAAAGAACTTTTAACGAATTTGAAATCGCGAAACTTTTCTCAAATCAACAACATCAAAACGTATGATTTTTCAACACTTTAAACGACAAATTAAAGACTAGACTTTGTTTTTACATCATAGACAGTTGCTTCTTCCACAAAAATGGAGAACGGAAATATTCATATCTAGTGACCTGTCATCCAAAAAACTTCTTTGTTAAACACCACTCTGATTCCACGCACAAGTACTATGAAGTTGAAATAAAAGAGATGCTTGAGTTCCTAATTGACACTATCTTCGTGGTCTTTGTTGATCAGGTCTTCCAACAATCTGTTGGAATTCCCATGGGCACGAATTGTGCTCCTTTGTTAGCTGACCTGTTTTTATATTCCTATGAAGCAGAAGTTATTCAAAAACTTCTACGTGAGAAGAAAAAACTCTTGCTGTGGCCTTCAATCCGATATTTAGTTATATCGACATTTTATCTATTAACAATAATAATTTTCATTCATATGTCGATTCGTTATATCCCAGTGAACTCGAAATAAAAGACACTTCAGAGTCGTGCACTTCTGCTTCATACTTAGATATTTATTGAAAGTAGACATTAACGGCAAACTGACAACTCAACATCATGACAAACGGGATGATTTCATCTTCTCCATCGTCAACATTCAATATTTATGTAGCAACATTCCATTATCACCTGCAAATGGTGTTTATATCTCTCAACTGATTCGATACTCAAGAGCTTGTTCTGTGTATGATCAGTTTCTAAATCGAGGCAGACCACTGAAAAACAAGTTGATGGTGCAGGGGTTTCAACAGTCTTGTTTAAAGGCAGAATTTCGCAAATTCTATGGTTGTTATAACGATCTAGTTTGCCAATACAACCTTTCATTGGGTCAAATGCTGTCTGACGTGTTTCATACCGATTGTTAGGCCGTTCTTGGCACACTGATTTTGACTACTGATAACTCCGTTTACCAGATCAAGATATAGTGCTCACTTATTATATGATGCAATACTTCATTTCATGTCATTAGATAGGCATTTAAATTTCCAGTGTTTTTACATATCTTTACCATCTGTCCTGGTAGCTATATCCTCATGAATGTGATAAAGATGTGAACATTGTGGGTGTGAGTCTTGATAAATACATGTATAGCACATTTAATTTAATGACTGGGAATTCCGACAGAAATGAAAGTTGAATGTAAATACAACAAATTAATTTCATTTTTGAAAATACATGTACACGAGGGTATGAATTGCAACACTTCAGGCCAGCATACTTTTCATGAAATACTAAGTTAACGAACTTCATGAAGTATGCTAGCATGAAGTGTCACAGATCATACCCTTATGTATTTTTCAAAAACGAAATAATTTCTGTGTGTGTGTGTGAGAGAGAAAAGCGATAAGGTAATTAGACATACAGTGTATCATATTATAATCATTGATGAACATATTTTACCTTTATCGCACAAAGTAAACAACAAAGTGATCGTACTCAAAGTGTGACAGTTCATCCACATGTCAGCTTACAATGTGTGTATATTACCAGACATTCTACATCCTCATGTCAGCTTACAATGTGTGTATGTTACCAGACATTCTACATCCTCATGTCAGCTTACAATGTGTGTATATTACCAGACATTCTACATCCTCATGTCAGCTTACAATGTGTGTATATTACCAGACATTCTACATCCACATGTCAGCTTACAATGTGTGTATATTACCAGACATTCTACATCCTCATGTCAGCTTACAATGTGTGTATGTTACCAGACATTCTACATCCACATGTCAGCTTACAATGTGTGTATATTACCAGACATTCTACATCCTCATGTCAGCTTACAATGTGTGTATGTTACCAGACATTCTACATCCTCATGTCAGCTTACAATGTGTGTATATTACCAGACATTCTACATCCTCATGTCAGCTTACAATGTGTGTATATTACCAGACATTCTACATCCTCATGTCAGCTTACAATGTGTGTCCAGACATTCTACATCCTCATGTCAGCTTACAATGTGTGTATATTACCAGACATTCTACAAGATAGTCTTCAATAATTTCAGTAGCTGCAACAAAAACAAACAAAATCTAGAATACCATTTAGATTTATTCAACAGGTATCCCAAAACAATATAAATTTTTTTCTATTTCAGAATTTGTGAGAGATCCCAACACAACACCAGGTGTTGCCATCACTGTAAAATCACACGTTTTAGTAGGGGATTTTCGTTTTTGTTGTTTTTATGGTATGAATAAATCTTCCATGATTTAACAACAGTGAACAGGAAAAACAAAAGACAGGATTGTGATTTTTCCTATCAATTTTGGACCCCCATCCTAGTATGTGATTTTATAGTAGGATGATTTTATAGTATTCATAGATCTAGAAAGTCTTTATATAGACCTAGATAGAAGACCTTACAGTCTTTATATAGACCTAGATAGAAGATCTTACAGTATTTATAGACCTAGATAAGCAGTCATTATAATGATCATACCAAGACAATATTTGAGAAACTGATAAATGTAACAATGAAAATATATTCATATAAATCATATACTTGACAGCATTACATAATATGGTAAATAAATCTTGAAAACATCACCTTGATCTTAATTTTTTTTCACACATCATTGAGCATTCTCCACACCACTCTTCTGATGTCAGATGACTTTACACAACTGGTTCAAACATCATTTCTAGTTCTAAATCCATTGAATGTCTTGCGATAAAGGATT
The DNA here is from genome assembly GCF_947568905.1 of Ostrea edulis. NCBI lineage: Eukaryota > Metazoa > Mollusca > Bivalvia > Ostreida > Ostreidae > Ostrea > Ostrea edulis. The sequence goes on from NC_079169.1 coordinate 15,079,832, forward strand.
AAAAAACAATTTTTAGTTGCAATAACCAAGTTCTAATAACATTATATCATGTGAAGACACCCATCCTTAAACTTAATATATACACAAGTACTCCTGTATGCACAAAAAAAAAATCTTCTGATATTGTAGAGCAGCTTAGAACTCACAAAGACACTCATGTAATATCAACAATTATCACACATTTTGAATGATTCAACAACAAAAAAGAAAGATTACCATGAATACAGCATCAAGCCAAAGTGATTAAAAACATACAATGGGTTTAACAGAATACACAGTGTTTATAAACCTACATAGCTTCACAACTCTCACACTGCATTTTTCACAAGAAAATAAGTTTGGTAAGTTTCAAGGTTTCTATGGGATTTTTCACACAAAAATCAGTATTCTAAAGGATTAGTTCTACTATTCTCTTGTACATAAACCAGATAATGTAAATATGCTTGCACTTCATCAACGCATGTCATAATCTAGCTCTTCGTTAATCTTATATGAAATTTCAAAATAGATCTAACAAATAAATTTTGAGTCCCGGACGAATTTTCTTTTTTGCAATACTTTTTATTACATCAACCACAGATATTACAAATTTATGGCTATATAACTTCCATTCCAATCATAAAATTCAGAGTAAATTTCAATATTTTCATCAAATTTTACTTGTGAAAAAAAAAATCCCAGATACATGTATCATCCTGCAAAGTCCGAGACAAAATGTTAATTTGACTATTCCATGTCACAGCAGTTACCGTAATCCAACATTTAAACAAAACATACATGTACTCTGGTGTGAATATATACAACAAGAAAGATGTATTCAAGTGTTTAAGATATTCCTAAGGAGTAAATTCATATTTCTACGTAGCCGTGTTCTTTAGCATGCCAATGCCTGCCGCGACATGGGACCTCCGTTTTTAAGGTCATATTTAAAAGATCCGTGATTCTCACTTCTAAATGCCGAGGGTTTGGCGAAGGAGTAATCATTACCTATTGAAACGTCTTAGGTTTGATGCAACCATGGTCCGAGCAGGGCTTGAACTCACAGCCTCCCGGTTACAAAGCGAACCGGTATGCGTGTATTTCTGTATATAAATGGTTGAAGAAATTACCCTATGCTTCCATTGTTTTTCATATCGCAGCAATACAGACAGACAGACAATTATTCCTAATAACTGAATTTTTCATAATGTTTCTTTTGATAAATATATGTATGTTTTATGTCAAGTGGAAAGGTTGCTGCTTATATTGAGAAATAAACAGCAAACAAAACATTGAGAAATCCGAGTGCCTGGTGGTCTTCATGAAATCTTGGAACTTCTTTACAGTAGATGAAAGATATAAAACATTTGAATTGTAATGGACTACAGTTAAATATTTCATCCTGAGCTTTTTTTATGACCCTTACCGTGTACAGAATGATAAACAGGGCAGTGATGCATTCAACAATGAAATTTTCCGTCTGAAGGCCAACAATTGGATGTAATCAGGTAGTGAAAACTACAACCCAAACCATGGAAATTCCTAATCAGGTAGAATGGCTGTGTGACTCTTGTATAAGTGAAATTTCAACTGGCTTTAATGTTGACCTATCTCTTGAGAAATTTTTGGAAACTGTACCTAAGGGAATTTTATATGCACACTTGAATGTGAGAGGAATTTTAAGTAAATTGGATCAAATCAAAATAATGCTACGTAAAGGTGCATTTGATGTTCTGGCCTTGACTGAAAGTAAATTGGACAACAAAATAGAAAATTCTGAAATATCAATGAATGGTTACAGAATTCTGAGGAGGGATAGAAACCGGAATGGGGGTGGAATATTAGTCTACATTAAAGAAAAATTTACCATTACAAACATAAAAATCATGGATGATTTGGAAATGCTTGAATTTGTGATTTCTATTGGGCAGTCGACTAAGACATCCTGTGCTTTATCTTATCGACCTCCAGATTCCACAGTAGATTGGTTAGAGAAGTTTGAGGGGCGGATTGAACAACTAATAGCAGAACACAAAGATATTCTAATTATGGGCGATTTCAATGTGGATGAGTACAAGACAAAGCGTTTAAAGACTATCATGAAAAACATTGGATTTCAGCAACTGATAAAAAACCCTACACGTGAAACTAAAGACTCCAGTACTTTAATTGACCATATTTATGTAAATAGTCCGGATAAGTTTTCTTCATCAGGAGTATTCCCAATAGGATTAAGTGACCACAACTTGATTTACGCTGTAAATGGTAAAATTAGAGCCGGTGCAAACAGTCACGTTCATATTAAATATAGAAATTTTAAAAACTTAAATGAGAGCAGTTTTCAAGAAGAACTAAACACTATTGACTGGAGTCCCATATGTGAAATGGTGGATATTGATACTATGTGGCAATTCTTTTATTCTAAATTTTTTGAAGTGGTGGATAAACACATTCCTCTAAAAGAAAGAAGAATTAACTCACGTTCAGAAGAATGGATAAACGATGACATACTTACAGAAATGCACTGTCGTGAACACCTCTTTAAAAAGGCGACACAGAGTAATGATGATCATGCGTGGAACCTATACAGAGCATCAAGAAACAGGGTGACGAAAAAGATCAGGGAGGCAAAACATGCATTTGTTGAGGAAGCAATTTCCCAGGCAGAAAACAAGCCCAAGGACATGTGGGACAAACTTAGGCAATTCTTACCATCTAAGAAAACGAATACAAACTGTACATTTCTTAAGGACAATAACGTAATTTTTAAAGATACAAAGGATATTGCCGAATGTTTTAATAATTACTTTTGTAACATTGGTCATGAGCTAGGAAAACATTTTGATGACACTTTACCTACAGTTGAAGAACAAATGCCTAAAAATTCTTATACAATACCAGGTATAACTGCAGAATTTATTGAAAATGAGATAAAATGTATGTCTGCATCAAAGGCAACAGGATTGGATGGTATCTCTGTCAAACTTCTAAAACTTTCATCAAACAGTGTATGTGATATTCTTGCATATATTTTCAACTATTCCATATCTTCATGTACTTGTGCAGATGACTGGAAAAAGGCACGAGTTGTACCACTTTTTAAATCAGGGGATGAATGTCTAGTTAATAATTATCGGCCTGTATCCATTTTACCTTGTGTGAGCAAAATTTTAGAAAGGCATGTTTTTAATTCATTTTATGAGTATTTGTCAGTAAATTCTCTAATTACAGATTGTCAGTCTGGTTTTAGGCCAAAACACTCATGTGAAAGTACTCTTATTTCTCTAGTAGATAGATGGCTTAAAAATATTGATGAAGGTAAACTTACTGGTGTAATTTTTATAGACTTACGGAAAGCATTTGACACTATAAATCACAAGGTTTTATTACACAAACTCAAGTCATTTGGCATATGCAATGATACTTTTGAATGGTTTAAATCATATCTAACAAATCGTACACAGAGAGTTATTTGGAAAGGCAATTTATCGGAGGAAAGAAATGTAACCATTGGAGTTCCGCAAGGCTCTATTTTAGGCCCATTGTTTTTTATCCTGTATATTAATGACTATCCACAAGCACTGAAACATTCTCATGTAAATATGTATGCAGATGATACTTCACAAGATGTAACAGATAAGTCAGTGGAAAATATTGAGTCAAAGATGTATGAAGATCTTCAGCGCAGTATAATGTGGATTAAGGAAAATAAATTAAGCTTAAACCTGTCTAAAACTCAATGTATGCTTATTGGATCGGCACAAAAATTATCAAAGTATCGAAAATTAAATTTAGTGATAAATAACCATGTCATAGAATGTGTTCAGGAGTCAAAATTACTTGGTATTATTATTGATGAAACTTTGTCCTGGAAAAGTCATATAGAATCACTTATGAACAAGATTTCCAAGAGAATTGGCATTTTAAGAAGAATAAGATATTTTATGTCAAACGATGCGCTGCTGAAGATTTTTAATACTATGATTTTTCCACATTTTACATATTGTTGTACTATATGGAGCAATCCAAGAAATGCTGAAAATGTGAATAAGCTTTTTATATTGCAAAAACGAGCTGCAAGGGTAATTCTTAACATCAGAAATTTTGAAACACCATCTAATGTCATGTTTACAGAACTTAACTGGTTGCCTCTATCAGATTACTTTGTCTATAGAAAAGTCATTTTAGTGTATAAAGTTTTACATGGTTTAATGCCAGATTATTTAAATGTTTTTAAATATGTATCAGAAGTCAGTCAGAGGCAAACTAGAAATTCTTATTCAAATATTTTGTATATACCCAGGGCAAAAACAGAATATTATAGAAGATCTTTCAGCATTTCAGGGAGCACAGTGTGGAATGCCTTGAATCAAAACATAAGAAACTCAACGAGTGTTGCGTGTTTTAAGAGAAATTATCTTAGAGATTATCACCATACTTTTTAAGCTTCATTTTGTATTCTATTTATCTTACATTCATAATTATTTCTTAAGTTTATATGTATTCTACTTCTTTTAATCTGTGTTTATTTTACTAATATCTGTCTGTATGTATGTTATATGCAGGACCATATTGAAAACTAGCGTTATCGCTAAATATGTAATCCTGGTTAAATAAAGGTCTTATTATTATTATTATTATAACAAAACTATATTCTGTCGGTACATCTTACCACAATATAGTACATTGGGAAGACTCATCAACAGGATATTCAAAAAGTCCAATCACAGTGTATACCATACTGTTTCAAAAAAAAAAAATGAACTTCCTAATAAAAATCTACTTTCTAAAACAATTCATTATGCAATGTTATTTTCCCATCAGCAAACTATTTAAAAAATAAATTTCAACCAAACAGCATGTACTGTTAAAGTACAATGTTAAAGTACATTTCATACATAAAGATAAATGATAATAACATCTGCCAAGAAACTATATTCTAGGAAAATGGGGTATAGTCCCCCAAAACAATCTACTACCACTTCTTTATGTCTACTCCACACACGCTCCCAAGTTACTCCACACTCGCTCCTAAGTTACTCCACACTTGCTCCTAAGTTACTCTACAGTCACTCCACACTCGCTCCAAAGTTACTCCACACTCGCTCCTAAGTTACTCCACAGTCACTCCTAAGTTACTCCACACTCGCTCTCAAGTCACTCCACACTTGCTCCTAAGTTACTCCACACTCGCTCCTAAGTTACTCCACACTTGCTCCAGTCACTCCTAAGTCACTCCACACTCGCTCCTAAGTTACTCCACACTCGCTCCAGTCACTCCACACTTGCTCTGTTTGCTTCCATGCTCTCAATGCTTGCTTCCACCCAATGATCACTCAGCACTCAATTCCTTCCGTAGCATTCACATTTGGCTCACCATTTGTATATTCACTCTCTTTTACATGTATTTAGTATTTCTGACTGTAAACATGCTTTAATAAATTTTGTGAGGATTGTGAAAATAGACAGTAGAAAACAAGTTCCAAATGGAGATAATTCAGTTTCACAAAAAGATCAAAACCTTTTGGTTAATCAACATAATGTGAATAATTAAAACAGACTCATCTACAATTTCTTTATTCTTTCTGTAGCAATCAAATTTTGATTTTTGAAAAACCAGGAAAAAGGTCCAGTAATCACTCAACAGTGTTTGCCCCACATTCAGCATTTGTCCCACTTTCACTGTTTGCTCCACTTTCACTGTTTGTCCCACTTTCACCGTTTGCCCCACTTTCGATGCATTCCACTATTACTCTGTGTTCATTTTCTTGGCATTCACTCACTTTCATTCACCAACATAAAATTTCCATGGTTTATTTTTTACCCTAAAACTGGTCCCTAATAATGCAATGTATGGGTGTCCCAAATTACACAATTTATGGATCACTTTTCTTTAGTTTATAAAAACAGCACACACCTTCATTTATGAACACAAAAACTTAACTGACGAGGGAGGGATATGCCTGCAATAATTTTCCACCTGTCCTAATGACACAGGATACCACTGGAATAGTGGCACTATCAATCCCAGTGACCTTGACCTACAATGTAACTGTCATTTGTGGGCCTGAGCACACCTGTTGTCCATAAGTAACCTTTGTACTACATGTAAGTATGAAACTCAAAAAAAAATAATTCTGCATCAGTTACTCAGTCCTGGCCTCGGCCATATTTTTTTTTTTACTTCAGTATCAGTCTTTCGATACTCTCCCAATGAGAGTGGTATAGGATCGTAACAAAGAGTCGTTCTGATGCAGCATCTAAATCACATGTATGCTAAGCATTCACACTCGTAAGTAATGGTCCTCACATGTATGGACAAGGTTGGTGTGGATGCAATTTTCCACAGACTGGGAATTAAAGATCTGTCCTTCACGTTTTCATCTTCAGAAAACAAAAGAGGAACACCAAAATATAGTCATTCCAGCACATCCCTCACAGCTTACATGCTGAGGGTATAAGATATAGTCATTCCAGCACATCCCCTCACAGCTTACATGCTGAGGGTACAACTATCACATGAATCAATCCTATTTCTTAACCAAGAGACACACACTGTGTAGCATTGTAAACACACATCTTGACAAACATTTGTACACGTAGGATGTGATCTATGATTCAACAGTTTTGAACAACTAAAAAATTATACTCATTCTTGACATTGATGAAGCACACAATATCCAGCTTTCCTTAACCAATAACAATTTTAAAACCAAATATATAATGTAACAGACTGAAAAATAAAAATAAATTAAAGTTTCATTTTTCAACTTTACATTCAGTCCATTTTCAAGTTCACGTAAATGTATCTGACAAAATGCAGGGATGCGAAGAAGGAGACTGTTCCGAGCATCAGAAAGAAAACGTAGCAGGTCAGGAAAGTGTAGCCAAAAAACTCGATTGTTTGTAAGACACCCGACATGTTGGACCTTTTGAAGTAGTAGAACAGTGCATACAGGAACACAAAAATGCCAGTGGATCTGAAAAAATAACATCAATATCATCAAAATAATGTCCTCTATTTTTCTCTGGTTAGGCAGTTTCTATAAATCTAAAATGCATGATCGTTGACAACATAATACATTGTAACATAGGGAAAGAGAAAAGTTGTGGCTGGACCGGGAATCGAACCTGGGACCCCTGAATTACTAGTCAGGTGCTCTAACCACTGAGCTATCCAGGGTGATATCCACAGTCCATATAGCCCTAACTACTACATTCCTCCCTCCTTTACTTTGACAAAAAGACACGACCCAGATTCTTTTTGCCCCTGGCAGGACAACCTTCAAGTGCAGAGGTGGTCAATGGCACCAGTTTTAATATAGGAGAGGAGAAAATCTTTGGCTGGACCGGGAATCGAACTTGGGACCCTGGGATTACTAGTCAGGTGCTCTAACCACTGAGTTATCCCGGCCGATATCCACGGTCCGTATAGCCCTAACTACTGTGTGACTGTATTCACGCTACAGTGCAGTTATAATCATGGACTATTCAGTGCAGTTATAATCATGGACTATTCAGTGCAGTTATAATCATGGACTATTTGGATAATTATGCTACTGTTTTCTACAATATAGATTTACATTTCCAATGTTTTTGCCTTTGTTATTCTACAAATTGTGTAAGATAGCCATGAATGCACACAGTTGCAAACAATGTATCACTACAAATAATACAATAGTACATGTACATTTATTGTAGGTCTATTTTAACAGCTGGGAATTCTGACAGAAATGAAAGTAGAAAATAAATATATCAAATAAACTCCATATATTTCAGAAATCAATTTCATTTTTGAAAATACATGAGGGTATGAACAGCAACGCTTCATGCTGGCATGTTCTTTGTGAGGCACTAACGCTTTACATGTTCTTTGTGAGGCACTAACGCTTTACATGTTCTTCGTGAGGCACTAACACTTTACATGAAGAATGCCGACATAATCACAGTTCACACCCTCATGTATTTTCAAAAACAAAATTTATTTCTGAAATACACTTTGCAATTTAACGCAAGCTATAAATCAAAATTAGCTCTCTTGTTTCAGTGCAAAAGATGCCAAGATCCGAATCACACTAAAACATATGAAAATACAGCATAAGCCTCGTCAACGGACTTCACAGATAAAAAAAAAAAAGAATTCCTGATAAAATATGTAAACTACATTGGTAAATGCTGGCCCACCAAAGATTACATAAAAGTGTCTCCAAGTTATAGCATTTGTTTTTTCAAATGAAAACATCTTTTTGTCAAAATTTGCTGAAGAGTTCTTTAAGGCTACGGAAGACAATGCTCATTTCATGTCATAAATGTCAGAATATTCCAGATTTGTTTTCTTCTCATAACTCCACTAATTCTCCTTGAATTTAAGAAAAACAATTGAGAATAAATTTGAATTGCATAGTTCTTTGGATTTCTTAAATATTGATAATTCTTAAACATTTATCAGCATTAAAGGTACCATTTTAGTGTATGTGATGATAAATGTCAATTTTAGCAGTGCAACAAGATCCGAGTCTCCTCTGAACCACTTAAACTAACGCATCTCAAGGTTTCTTTTTTTTAAGGAAATCCCTTTTAGGTGGAAACATAATTTTCCTTGCATTAATAATTCACACTGTGCAAGTCATTTCATAAAGATCTGTGATCCATAAGTCCATGGCAGAAGACCTAGTCAGTATATTTAAATCAACACCTACCCAGCACTGAAGATGGATCGCCACCACCATCGATAGTCTTCAGCTGAAAGCTGAAAGTAGGTGAGGGCGACAGAAATGCAGCCAGTGACTCCGATCAGGATTCCGTACACGATGAACAAGATTCCGTACAGAGCATACTGCTCCCGGCCCCAGAGTGTGGCAAATATATAGTACATCTCTACAGATATCGCACTGCAATAAATCAGATTATATCTACCATCAGTCAAAATCCACAGATATCGCACTGCAATAAATCAGATTATATCTACCATCAGTCAACATCCACAGATATCGCACTGCAATAAATCAGATTATATCTACCATCAGTCAACATTCACAGATATCGCACTGCAATAAATCAGATTATATCTACCATCAGTCAACATTCACAGATATCGCACTGCAATAAATCAGATTATATTTACCATCAGTCAACATTCACAGTTATTGCACTGCAATAAATCATACCATCAGTCAACATTCACTTCCTTGCTATAAATTCTATAGTTTTTACCACTGAATCCTAAATCAAATGTAGTTTTTAGAATTTGTCTTCAGAGTTTTCTTTTGATTTCATTTGACTGCCATATTTCTGTTTACATGGATTAAATATACATGTACTAGTAAAAGTTTTGTTTAAAGCAGATTTTTTCAATTTACAAGTTAATTCTGAACAATTAAAGTGTTTGGCATCTCATTTTGTTTTAAACATGCTATTTTCTATTAAGATATCTATATGTAAACAAAAACATGGCACAAGCCTTGTTTACATAACATTGAACAAAGTATTGTGAGTGCTGTATCTCACTTTTAACTTAACAACTGATATTCAAATTTTGGTTGACCATTAGAAATACTTTATCTAATGCCTCGTTCACACAAAGAATTTAATACGCATTTATCGTAAGTTAATGCTAATTAAATCTGAACCGTGTTCACACGGAGAATTTACTGCGCATTAGTTTGCTTCTAAGTAAA